>NC_092252.1:25596969-25599905 GCF_036320965.1 Panulirus ornatus | reverse complement strand
CCTACTTACATACGTATACTTATGTATATCTCGCTTTATAAACCAGGTATTCCCAATCACCATTCCTTTTTCACCACATAAATCTACAAGCTATGCACCATTTCCATTTACAACATTGAACACCCCATGTATACCAATTATTCCCTCAACTGCCACATTACTCACCTTTGCATTCAAATCACCCATCACTATAACCCGGTCTTGTGCATCAAAACCACAAACACACTCATTCAGTTGCTCCCAAAACACTTGCCTCTCATCTTTCTTCTCATGCCCAGGTGCATATGCACCAATAATCACCCATCTCTCTCCATCAACTTTCAGTTTTACCCATATCAATCTAGAATTTACTTTCTTACACTCTATCACATACTCCCACAACTCCTGTTTCAGGAGTATTGCTACTCCTTCCCTTGCTCTTGTTCTCTCACTAACCCCTGACTTTACTCATAAGACATTCCTAAACCACTCTTCCCCTTTACCCTTGAGCTTCGTTTCACTCAGAGCCAAAACATCCAGGTTCCTTTCCTCAAACATACTACCTATCTCTCCTTTTTTCTCACACATTTAGACACCCCAATCTGAGCCTTCGAGGAGGATGAGCACTCCCCGCGTGACTCCTTCTTCTGTTTCCACTTTTAGAATGTTAAATACAAGGAGGGGAGGGTTTCTGGCCCCCAGCTCCCGTCCCCTTTAGTCGCCTTCTACGACACGTGAGAAGGAGATGGAGTGAGTATTTTGAAGGTTTGTTAAATGTGTTTGATGATAGAGTGGCAGATATAGGGTGTTTTGGTCGAGGTGGTGTGCAAAATGAGAGGGTTATGGAAAATGATTTGGTAAACAGGGAAGAGGTAGTAAAAGCTTTGCGGAAGATGAAAGCCGGCAAGGCAGCAGGTTTGGATGGTATTGCAGTGAAATCTATTAAAAAAGGGGTTGACTGTATTGTTGACTGGTTGGCAAGGTTATTTAATGTATGTATGACTCATGGTGAGGTGCCTGAGGATTGGCGGAATGCGTGCATAGTGCCATTGTACAAAGGCAAAGGGGATAAGGGTGAGTGCTCAAATTACAAAGGTATAAGTTTGTCGAGTATCCCTGGTAAATTATATGGGAGGGTATTGATTGAGAGGGTGAAGGCATGTACAGAGCATCAGATTGGGGAAGAGCAGTGTGGTTTCAGAAGTGGTAGAGGATGTGTGGATCAGGTGTTTGCTTTGAAGAATGTATGCGAGAAATACTTAGAAAAGCAAATGGATTTGTATGTAGCATTTATGGATCTGGAGAAGGCATATGATAGAGTTGATAGAAATGCTCTGTGGAAGGTATTAAGAATATATGGTGTGGGAGGCAAGTTGTTAGAAGCAGTGAAAAGTTTTATGGAGGATATAAGGCATGTGTACGTGTAGGAAGAGAGGAAAGTGATTGGTTCTCAGTGAATGTAAGTTTGCGGCAGGGGTGTGTGATGTCTCCATGGTTGTTTAACCTGTTTATGGATGGGGTTGTTAGGGAGGTGAATGCAAGAGTTTTGGAAAGAGGGGCAAGTATGCAGTCTGTTGTGGATGAGAGAGCTTGGGAAGTAAGTCAGCTGCTGTTCGCTGCTGATACAGCGCTGGTGGCTGATTCATGTGAGAAACTGCAGAAGCTGGTGACTGAGTATGGTAAAGTGTGTGAAAGAAGAAAGTTAAGAGTAAATGTGAATAAGAGCAAGGTTGTTAGGTACAGTAGGGTTGAGGGTCAAGTCAATTGGGAGGTAAGTTTGAATGGAGAAAAACTGGAGGAAGTAAAGTGTTTTACATATCTGGGAGTGGATCTGGCAGCGGATGGAACCATGGAAGTGGAAGTGAATCATAGGGTGGGGGAGGGGGCGAAAATTCTGGGAGCCTTAAAGAATGTGTGGAAGTCGAGAACATTATCTCGGAAAGCAAAATTGGGTATCTTTGAAGGAATAGTGGTCCCAACAATGTTGTATGGCTGCGAGGCGTGGGCTATGGATGGAGTTGTGCGCAGGAGGATGGATGTGCTGGAAATGAGATGTTTGAGGACAATATGTGGTGTGAGGTGGTTTGATCGAGTAAGTAATAATAGGGTAAGAGAGATGTGTGGAAATAAAAAGAGTGTGGTTGAAAGAGCAGAAGAGGATGTTTTGAAATGGTTTGGTCACATGGAGAGAATGAGTAAGGAAAGATTGACCAAGAGGATATATGTGTCAGAGGTGGAGGGAACGAGAAGTGGGAGACCAAATTGGAGGTGGAAAGATGGAGTGAAAAAGATTTTGAGTGATCGGGGCCTGAACATGCAGGAGGGTGAAAGGCGTGCAAGGAATAGAGTGAATTGGAACGATGTGGTATACCGGGGTCGATGTGCTGTCAATGGATTGAACCAGGGCATGTGAAGCGTCTGGGGTAAACCATGGAAAGTTGTGTGGGGCCTGGATGTGGAAAGGGAGCTGTGGTTTCGGTGCATCATTACATGACAGCTAGAGACTGAGTGTGAACGAATAGGGCCTTTGTTGTCTTTCCTAGCGCTACCTCGCGCACATGAGGGGGGGAGGGGGTTGTTATTCCATGTGTGGCGAGGTGGCGATGGAAATGAATAAAGGCAGACAGTATGTACATGTGTATATATGTATATGTCTGTGTGTATATATATGTGTACATTGAGAGGTATAGGTATGTATATTTGCGTGTGTGGACGTGTATGTATATACATGTGTATGTGGGTGGGTTGGGCCATTCTTTCGTCTGTTTCCTTGCGCTACCTCGCGAACGCGGGAAACAGCGACAAAGCAAATAAATAACAAAAAATGTGTGTGTGTGTGTGTGTGTGTGTGTGTGTGTGTGTGTGTGTGTGTGTGTGTGTATGTATGTATGCATGTATATATGTATGTATGTGTGTGTATGTATGTACGTATGTTTGTGTATGTATGTATGTATGTA
>NC_092252.1:25551969-25594469 GCF_036320965.1 Panulirus ornatus | reverse complement strand
TTCAAAAACTGTTGACATACTTCTGTACATAGATGAGTTACCAGTAAACTGCTTTTCCCAAAGCGTAAAGCAGCAGTTTGATAAATGTCTTCTATTAACTGCTGTAATTCAGACAATTTGTTATCCAGGTCAATTTCAGTTAACATATGTAGTTCATGAATCGCGTTATTACGAAGTTGTTTCAATCGATACAAAAGATTCTCCAACGTTGGCCCTGGGCTCCTCCACACGGGGTCTGCGCCCTGGGAGAGCCCACATGTCAGCTGCAGCAAACTAAACAATAAACTAATATCAAAGCTTCTCACCTGAGCAGGTAAGCTGGAGGCCAGCTTACCTCTCTGATCTTGATTAAAGTCATTTTTAAACTTCCTGTTGCTGTAACTTGGTTGACTGAGTAAGTAATCTTTAATTGGATGTGTTCCCTGATAGCTCCACTCAAACACCCTTGCCATTGCATTTCTGCCACTTTTTAAAGCCAGAAAATATCGCATAAAATTAAGTTCTTCTTCTTGTATACCTGACATTGTTGATGTTGTCAACATCATGTATTACATAGTATCATTACAATGTTCTACATATCACAATGCCTCATATTTCTGCTCTATATCACGGAGAACTGACCGATTATCATAATATTAACTAGGCAGAAAGCACCTACGGGAAAACTGGAACTGTAAATAAACACAAAATATTTTCGTCTGATCAAGACAGCTGTTTGGCTACGTCACTCTCAGTGATGCCAACTCAGTCATACAGGTACTGGTATGCGCTAACAAAATCCTCCTTACATTCGAACAAACACACAACATTACTGACATAATTGGCATAAAACGTGTCTATTATGCATCAATTGTTATCATTCTGTCCACAATTCCAAATGTAACATAAACCAAAAGAGCATCCATCACCCGCTGCATGGTTAGCAGTTACCGCTCGAGTAGCGAGGGTGAGCGGCAAACCACTGAACACCAACGCTGGCAGTGCTGAACACAACATTAGTCGTCACGTGAACAACGGAGGCTTCCCCCACCCCAGGCTTCCCACACCTTAGGCTTCCCACACCCGAGACTTCCTCCACCCGAGGCTTCCCCACCCGAGGCTTCCCCACCCGAGGCTTCCCCACCCGAGGCTTCCCCACCCGAGGCTTCCCCCACCTGAGGCTTCCCCCACCTGAGGCTTCCCCACCCGAGGCTTCCCCACCAGAGGCTTCCCCACCTGAGGCTTCCCCACCCGAGGCTTCCCCACCAGAGGCTTCCCCACCTGAGGCTTCCCCACCCGAGGCTTCCCCACCAGAGGCTTCCCACCGAGGCTTCCCCACCGAGGCTTCCACCGAGGCTTTCCCACCTGAGGCTTCCCCACCCGAGGCTTCTCCCCAAGGCTTCCCACTGAGGCTTCCCCCTACACCAGAGGCTTCCCCCACCAAGGCTTCCCCACCCGAGGCTTCCCCACCTGAGGCTTCTCCACCGAGGCTTCCCCCACGAGGCTTCCTCCACCCGAGGCTTCCCCACCCGAGGACTTCCCCACCTGAGGCTTCCCTCCACCCGAAGGCTTCCCCACCCGAGGCTTCTCCACCCATGCTTTCCCACCTGGCTTCCCCACCGAGCTTCCCCCCGAGGCTTCCCCACTGAGCTTCCCCCGAGGCTTCCCACCGAGGCTTCCCCCACCGAGGCTTCCCCACCGAGGCTCCCACTGAGGCTTCCCACCGAGCATCCCCCCGGCTTCCCCACCGGCTTCACTGGGGCTTCCCCAACGAGGCTTCCCCCGAGGTCCAGACTTCCTTCACCCGAGGCTTCTCCCACCTGAGACTTCCCCACCCGAAGCTTCTCCCACCCGAAGCTTCCCCCACCTGAGGCTTCCCCACCCGAGGCTTCCCCACACTAGGCTTCCTTCACCTGAGGCTTCCCCACCCGAGGCTTCCCCCACCTGAGGCTTTCCCACCCGAGGCTTCCCCCACACGAGGCTTCCTCCACTCGAGGCTTCCCCACCCGAGGCTTCCCAACCCGAGGCTTCCCCAACTGAGGCTTCCCCACCCGAGGCTTCCCCACCTGAGGCTTCCCCACCCGAGGCTTCCCCCACCCGAGGCTTCCCCCACCCGAAGATTCCCCAGATGAGGCTTCCCAACCCGAGATTTCCCCACCTAAGGCTTCCCCCACCCGAGGTTTCCCCCACCTGAGGCTTCAACCACCTGAGGCTTCCCCCACCCAAGGTTTCCCCACATGAGACTTCCCAACCCGAGATTCCCCCACCTGAGGCTTCCCCAACCCGAGGTTTTCCCTACTTGAGGCTTCAACCAACCGAGGCTTCCTCCACCCGAAGATTTCCCACCTGAGGCTTCCCCACCCGAGTTTTCCTCCACCAGAGGCTTCCCCACCCGAGGCTTTCCCCACCTGAGGCTTCTCCCACCCAAGGCTTCCCCACCTGAGGTTTCCTCAACCCGAAGCTTCCACCACTCGAGGCTTCACCCACCTTAGGCTTATCCCACCCGAGGCTTCCCCACCTGAGGCTTCTCCACCCAAGGCTTCCCCCGTCCGAGGCTTCCCCCACCCGAGGCTTCCCCCACCTGAGGCTTTCCCCACCCGAATATTCCCCCACCTGAATATTCTCCACATGAGGCTTTCCCAACCCGAGATTTCCCCACCTGAGGCTTCCTCCACCCGAAGATTTCCCACCTGAGGCTTCCCCACTCGAAGCTTCCCCAACTCGAGACTTCCCCCTCCCGAAGATTTCCCCACCTAAGGCTTCTCCCACTCGAGGCTTCCCCCAATCGAGGCTTCCTCCACCAGAGATTCCCCACCCGAAATATCCCACCCGAGGCTTCCTCCACCCGAGGATTCCCCACCAAAGGCTTCCTCCACCCGAGGCTTCCCCCACCCGAGGATTCCCAAACTTAGGCTTCCCCCATCCGAGATTTCCCCCGCCAAAGGCTTCCCCACCCGAGGTTTCCCCTACCCGAGACTTCCCCACCTGAGGCTTCCCCTACTAGAGGATTCCCCAACCGAGGCTTCCCCCACCTGAGGCTTTCCCCACCCTAATATTCCCCCACCCGAATATTCCCCTGAGGTTTCCCCAACCCGAGGTTTCCCCCACTTGAGGCTTCAACCACCCGAGGCTTCCCCCACCCGAAGATTCCCCACATGAGGCTTCTCCCATCCTAGGCTCCCCCACCTGAGGCTTCCCTTACTCGAAGATTCCCCACCTGAGGCTTTCCCACCCGAAGATTCCCCACCCGAGGCTTCTTCCACCCGAAGATTTCCCACCTGAGGCTTCCCCACCCGAGGCTTCCCCAACCCGAGACTTCTCCTACCGAAGATTCCGAAATATCCCACCCGAGGCTTCCCTCACCAGAGGCTTCCTCCAACCGAGGATTCCCCCACCAAAGGCTTTCCCCACCCGAGGTTTCCCCCACCCTAGGCTTCCCCACGTAAGGCTTCCCCACCCGAGGCTTCCCTCACCAGAGGCTTCCCCCACCCGAGGATTCCCAACCTTAGGCTTCCCCATCCGAGGTTTCCCCCACCGAAGGCTTCCCCCGCCCGAGGTTTTCCCTACCCGAGGCTTCCCCCCACCAGAGGCTTCCCCCATCCACCACCAACTATAGCGCTAACTGGTCTACGCTCACACATGAACATTGGTAACGTTGATTGTCAGTGTTAACAAGACGTTAACAAGTGTAGCAAAGTTACATTTCCCGAAAACTTGATCTGAAACATTGACCTTTATCTATACATACCTTCCTACACTGTTGTGACGCTACACACTCTCCGTCACCAGTGTTACACTACACACTCTCCGTCACCAGTGTGACGCTACACACTCTCCGTTACTAGTGTGACGCTACACACTCTCCGTCACCAGTGTTACACTACACACTCTCCGTCACCAGTGTTACACTACACACTCTCCGTCACTAGTGTGACGCTACACACTCTCCGTCACCAGTGTTACACTACACACTCTCCGTCACCAGTGTTACACTACACACTCTCCGTCACCAGTGTTACACTACACACTCTCCGTCACCAGTGTTACACTACACATTCTCCGTTACTAGTGTGACGCTACACACTCTCCGTCACTAGTGTTACACTACACACTCTCCGTCACCAGTGTTACACTACACACTCTCCGTCACCAGTGTTACACTACACACTCTCCGTTACTAGTGTGACGCTACACACTCTCCGTCACTAGTGTTACACTACACACTTTCCGTCACCAGTGTTACACTACACACTCTCCGTTACCAGTGTGACGCTACACACTCTCCGTCACCAGTGTTACACTACACACTCTCCGTCACCAGTGTTACACTACACACTTTCCGTTACCAGTGTGACACTACACACTCTCCGTTACCAGTGTGACGCTACACACTCTCCGTTACCAGTGTTACACTACACACTCTCCGTCACCAGTGTTACACTACACACTCTCTGTCACCAGTGTTACACGGGGGTCCCGGGTTCGATCCTGGCTGTTGGAGGTTTGTATGTTCTATGAAGGTGCGCGTTTCTATGCACTATGTTCGTATTCATATACCTCCGCGCTGCACAGTTAGGTTCGGTAAAATGCTATCAGCTGGCTATGTGCGCCTGTTTGGAAATGACCGGTGTAGACCCCGTTGCTCACCAACGTGAGACGAAGGGTATTCGAGTACATAGCATTCGAATACTCATTTCCCTGTTAGCGGCGATCATAGCCTAGCGGTAGCGCTCCCGCCTCTTGCACAGGGGTCCCGGAGGTTTGTATGATATACATATATATTATTTCCTTTTTTATCATATTTTGTCGCTGTCTCCCGCGTTAGCGAGGTAGCGCAAGAAAATGGACGAAAGAATGGCCCAACCCACCCACATACACATGTATAAACATACATATCCACACACGCACATATAAATACCTATACATTTCAACGTATACATACATATACATACACAGACATATACATATATACTCAT
Source organism: Panulirus ornatus (assembly GCF_036320965.1). Taxonomy (NCBI): domain Eukaryota; kingdom Metazoa; phylum Arthropoda; class Malacostraca; order Decapoda; family Palinuridae; genus Panulirus; species Panulirus ornatus. The sequence continues at coordinate 25,589,514 of NC_092252.1, read as the reverse complement.
GTACATAATTCATACTTGCTGCCTTTATTCATTCCCATTGCCACCCCGCCACACATTAATGACACCCCCCTACCACCGCACGCGCTCGAGGTAGCGCTGGGAAAAGACAACAAAGGCCACATTCGTTCACACTCAGTTTCTAGCTGTCATGTATAATGCACCGAAACCACAGCTCCCTTTCCACATCCAGTCCCCACAAAACTTTCCATGGTTTACACCCAGACGCTTCACATGCTCTGGTTCAATCCATTGACAGCACGTCGACCCTGGTATACCACATCGTTCCAATTCACTCTATCCCTTGCACGCCTTTCACCCTCCTGCATGTTCAGGCCCCGATCACTCAAAATCTTTTTCACTCCATCCTTCCACCTCCAATTCGATCTCCCACTTCTCCTCGTTCCCTCCACCTCTGACACATATATCCTATTTGTCAATCTTTCGTCACTCATTCCGTCCATGTGACCAAACCATTTCAATACACCCTTTTCTACTCTCTCAACCACATTCTTTTTATTACCACACATCTCTCTTACCCTTACATTACTTACTCGATCAAACCACCTCACACCATATACTGTCCACAAACAGCTCATTTCCAACACATCCACCCTCCTCTGCACAACCCTATCTATAGCCCACGCCTCGCAACCATACAACATTGTTGGAACCACTATTCCTTCAAACATACCCATTTTTGCTTTCCAAGATAATGTTCTCGCCTTCCACACATTCTTCAACATTCCCAGAACCTTCGCCCCTGCCCCACCCTGTGACTCACTTCCGCTTCCATGGTTCCATCCGCTGCCAAATCCACTCCCAGACATCTAAAACGCTTCACTTCCTTCAGTTTTTCTCCATTTAAACTTGCCTCCCAATTGACTTGACCCTCAACCCTACTGTACCTAATAACCTTGCTCTTATTCACATCTACTCTCAGCTTTCTTCTTTCACACACTTTAGCACACTCAATCACCATCTTCTGCAGTTTCTCACCCGAATCAGCCACCAGCGCTGTATCATCAGCAAACAACAACTGACTCACTTCCCAAGCCCTCTCATCCACAACAGACTGCATACTTGCCCCTCCCTCCAAAACTCTAATAACCCCATCCATAAACACATTAAAGAATCATGGAGACATTACACACCCCTGCCGCAAACCAACATTCATTGGGAACCAATCACTTTCCTCTCTTCCTAGTCATGCATATGCCTTACATTCTCGATAAAAACTTTTCACTGCTTCTAGCAACTTACCTCCCGCACCATATACTTTTAATACCCTCTATAGAGCATCTCTATCAACTCTATCATATGCCTTCTCCAGATCAGTAAATGCTACATACAAATCCATTTGTTTTTCTAAGTATTTCTCACATACATTCTTCAAAGCAAACACCTGAGCCACACATCCTCTACCACTTCTGAAACCACACTGCTCTTCCCCAATCTGATGCTCTGAACTTGCGTTTATCCACTCAATCAATACCCTCCCATATAATTTCCCAGAAATACTCAACAAACTTATACATCTGTAATTTGAACATTCACCTTCACCCCCTTTACCTTTGTACAATGGCACTATGCATGCATTCCGCCAATCCTGAGGTACTTCACCATAAACCATACATAGATTGAATATCCTCACCAACCACTCAACAATACAGTCACCCCCCTTTTTTAATAAATTCCACTGCAGTACCATCAAAACCCGCTGCCTTGCCAGCTTTCATCTTCCGCAAAGCTTTCACTACCTCTTCTCTGTTCACCAAAGCATTCTCCCTGACCGTCCCACTTCGTACACCACCTCGACCAAAACACCCTATATCTGCCACTCAATCATCTAATACATTCAACAAACCTTCAAAATACTCACTCCATCTTCTCACATCACCACAACTTGTTATTACCTCCTAATTAGCCCCTTTCACCGATGTTCTCATTTGTTCTCTTGTCTTAAGCACTTTATTTACCTCCTTCCAAAACATCTTTTTATTCTCCCTAAAATTTAATGATACTTTCTCACCCCAACTCTCATTTACCCTCTTTTTAATTTCTTGCACCATTTTCTTGACCTCCTGCCTCTTTCATTTATACATTTCCCAATCATTTGCACTATTTCCCTGCAAAAATCGTCCAAATGCCTCTCTCTTTTCTTTCACTTATAATCATACTTCTTCATTCCACCATTCACTACCCTTTCTAATCTGCCCACCTCCCACCTTTCTCATGTCACAAGCATATTTTGCACAAGCCATCACTGCTTCCCTAAATATATCCCATTCCTCCCCACTCCCCTTACGTCCTTTGCTCTCACCTTTTTCCATTCTGCACTTAGTCTCTCTTGGTACTTCCTCATACAAGTCTCCTTCCCAAGCTCACTTACTCTCACCACTCTCTTCACCCCAACATTCTCTCTTCTTTTCTGAAAACCTCTACAAATCTTCACCTTCGCCTCCACAAGATAATGACCAGACATCCCTCCACTTGCACCTCTCAGCACATTTACATCCAAAAGTCTCTCTTTCGCGCGCCTATCAATTAACACATAATCCAGTAACGTTTTCTGGCCATCTCTCCTACTTACGTATACTTATATATATCTCTTTTTAACCAGGTATTCACAATCACCAGTCCTTTTTCAGCATATAAATCTACAAGCTCTTCACCATTTCCATCTACAATACTGAACACCCCATGTACACTAATTATACCCTCAACTGCCACATTACTCACCTTTGCATTCAAATCACCCATCACTATAACCCAGTCTCGTGCATCAAAAATGCTAACACACTCACTCGGAAAGCAAAAATGGGTATGTCTGAAGGAATAGCGGGCCCACTATGGTTGCAAGGCATGGGATATTTATATTAGATAGGGTTGTGCGCAGGAGGGTGGATGTATTGGAAATGAGATGTTTGAGGACAATATGTGGTGTGAGGTGGTTTGACCGAGTAAGTAATGTAAGGGTAAGAGAGATGTGTGGTAATAAAAAGAGTGTGGTTGAGAGAGCAGAAGAGGGTGTTTTGAAATGGTTTGGTCACATGGAGAGAATGAATAAGGAAAGATTGTCAAAGAGGACATATGTGTCAGAGGTGGAGGGAACGAGGAGAAGTGGGAGACCAAATTGGAGGTGGAAGGATGGAGTGAAAAAGATTTTGAGTGATCGGGGCCTGAACATGCAGGAGGGTGAAAGGCGTGCAAGGAATAGAATGAATTGGAACGATGTGGCATATAGGGGTCGACGTTCTGTCAATGGATTGGACTAGGGCATGTGAATCGTCTGGGATAAACCATGGAAAGTTCTGTAGGGCCTGGATGTGGAAAGGGAGCTGTGGTTTCGGTGCATTATTACATGACAGCTAGAGACTGAGTGTGAACGAATGTGGCCTTTGTTGTCTTTTCCTGGCGCTACCTCACGCGCGTGCGGGGGAAGGGGATTGCCATTTCATATGTGGCGGGGTGGCGACGGGAATGAATAAAGGCAGCAAGTATGAATTATGTATACACACACACACACACACACACATACACACACACACACATATATATATATATATATATATATATATATATATATATATATATATATATATATATATATATATATATATATATATATATATATATATATATATATATATATATGTATATATATATATATATATATATATATATATATTATCCCTGGGGATAGGGGATTAAGAATACTTCCCACGTATTCCCTGCGTGTCGTAGAAGGCGACTAAAAGGGGAGGGAGCGGGGGGCTGGAAATCCTCCCCTCTCGTTTTTTTTTTAATTTTCCAAAAGAAGGAACAGAGGGGGCCAGGTGAGGATATTCCAAAAAAGGCAAAGTCCTCTGTTCTTAACGCTACCTCGCTGACGCGGGAAATGGCGAATAGTTAAAAAAAAAATTATATATATATATATATATATATATATATATATATATATATATATATATATATATATATATATATACATATATATATATATATATATATATATGTTGAAATGTATAAGTATGTATATGTGCGTGTGTGGACGTGTATGTACAAATATGTGTACGTGGGCGGGTTGGGCCATTCTTTCGTCTGTTTCCTTGCGCTACCTCGCTAACGCGGGAGACAGCGACAAAGTATAATAAATAAAATAAAAAAAAAAAGATATATATATATATATATATATATATATATATATATATATATATATATATATATATATATATATATATATATATATATATATATATATAACCATTATGGCTTGCAAAGGTGTGGTTCATGAGTGTATGTAGGTGGCCAGCAGGTGTGGATAGTGCTACCTACTACCAAACTGATCATGAACATTGAGTCTTGTCTCCAACTTGAGAGTGCAGGTTGTGAAGCAGTATAACACATGATCTTCACAACTTGAGAGTGCAGGTTGTGAAGCAGTATAACACATGATCTTCACAACTTGAGAGTGCAGGTTGTGAGGCTGTATAACACATGATCTTCACAACTTGAGAGTGCAGGTTGTGAAGCAGTATAACACATGATCTTAACTTGAGAGTGCAGGTTGTGAAGCAGTATAACACATGATCTTCACAACTTGAGAGTGCAGGTTGTGAGGCAGTATAACACATGATCTTCACAACTTGAGAGAGCAGGTTGTGAAGCAGTATAACACATGATCCTCACAACTTGAGAGTGCAGGTTGTGAAGCAGTATAACACATGATCTTCACAACTTGAGAGTGCAGGTTGTGAAGCAGTATAACACATGATCTTCACAACTTGAGAGTGCAGGTTGTGAAGCAGTATAACACATGATCCTCACAACTTGAGAGTGCAGTTGTGAAGCAGTATAACACATGATCCTTCACAACTTGAGAGTACAGGTTTGTGAAGCAGTATAACACATGATCCTCACAACTTGAGAGTGCAGGTTGTGAAGCAGTATAACACATGATCTTCACAACTTGAGAGTGCAGGTTGTGAAGCAGTAATAACACATGATCCTCACAACTTGAGAGTGCAGGTTGTGAAGCAGTATAACACATGATCTTCACAACTTGAGAGTGCAGGTTGTGAAGCAGTATAACACATGATCTTCACAACTTGAGAGTGCAGGTTGTGAGGCAGTATAACACATGATCTTCACAACTTGAGAGTGCAGGTTGTGAAGCAGTATAACACATGATCTTCACAACTTGAGAGTGCAGGTTGTGAAGCAGTATAACAAATGATCTTCACAACTTGAGAGTGCAGGTTTGTGAGGCAGTATAACACATGATATTCACAACTTGAGAGTGCAGGTTGTGAAGCAGTATAACACATGATTTCACAACTTGAGAGTGCAGGTTGTGAAGCAGTATAACACATGATCTTCACAACTTGAGAGTGCAGGTTGTGAAGCAGTATAACACATGATCTTCACAACTTGAGAGTGCAGGTTGTGAAGCAGTATAACACATGATCTTCACAACTTGAGAGTGCAGGTTGTGAGGCAGTATAACACATGATCTTCACAACTTGAGAGTGCAGGTTGTGAAGCAGTATAACACATGATCTTCACAACTTGAGAGTGCAGGTTGAGAAGCAGTATAACACATGATCTTCACAACTTGAGAGTGCAGGTTGTGAAGCAGTATAACACATGATCTTCACAACTTGAGAGTGCAGGTTGTGAAGCAGTATAACACATGATCTTCACAACTTGAGAGTGCAGGTTGTGAGGCAGTATAACACATGATCTTCACAACTTGAGAGTGCAGGTTGTGAAGCAGTATAACACATGATCTTCACAACTTGAGAGTGCAGGTTGTGAAGCAGTATAACACATGATCTTCACAACTTGAGAGTGCAGGTTGTGAAGCAGTATAACACATGATCTTCACAACTTGAGAGTGCAGGTTGTGAAGCAGTATAACACATGATCTTCACAACTTGAGAGTGCAGGTTGTGAAGCAGTATAACACATGATCTTCACAACTTGAGAGTGCAGGTTGTGAAGCAGTATAACATATGATCTTCACAACTTGAGAGTGCAGGTTGTGAGGCAGTATAACACATGATCTTCACAACTTGAGAGTGCAGGTTGTGAGGCAGTATAACACATGATCTTCACAACTTGAGAGTGCAGGTTGTGAAGCAGTATAACACATGATCTTCACAACTTGAGAGTGCAGGTTGTGAAGCAGTATAACACATGATCCTCACAACTTGAGAGTGCAGGTTGTGAAGCAGTATAACACATGATCTTCACAACTTGAGAGTGCAGGTTGTGAAGCAGTATAACACATGATCTTCACAACTTGAGAGTGCAGGTTTTGAGGCAGTATAACACATGATCTTCACAACTTGAGAGTGCAGGTTGTGAGGCAGTATAACACATGATCCTCACAACTTGAGAGTGCAGGTTGAGAAGCAGTATAACACATGATCTTCACAACTTGAGAGTGCAGGTTGTGAAGCAGTATAACACATGATCTTCACAACTTGAGAGTGCAGGTTGTGAAGCAGTATAACACATGATATTCACAACTTGAGAGTGCAGGTTGTGAAGCAGTATAACACATGATCTTCACAACTTGAGAGTGCAGGTTGTGAGGCAGTATAACACATGATCTTCACAACTTGAGAGTGCAGGTTGTGAAGCAGTATAACACATGATCTTCACAACTTGAGAGTGCAGGTTGTGAAGCAGTATAACACATGATCTTCACAACTTGAGAGTGCAGGTTGTGAAGCAGTATAACACATGATCTTCACAACTTGAGAGTGCAGGTTGTGAAGCAGTATAACACATGATCTTCACAACTTGAGAGTGCAGGTTGTGAGGCAGTATAACACATGATCCTCACAACTTGAGAGTGCAGGTTGAGAAGCAGTATAACACATGATCTTCACAACTTGAGAGTGCAGGTTGAGAAGCAGTATAACATATGATCTTCACAACTTGAGAGTGCAGGTTGTGAAGCAGTATAACACATGGTCCTCACAACTTGAGAGTGCAGGTTGTGAGGCAGTATAACACATGATCTTCACAACTTAAGAGTGCAGGTTGTGAAGCAGTATAACACATGATCTTCACAACTTGAGAGTGCAGGTTGTGAGGCAGTATAACACATGATCTTCACAACTTGAGAGTGCAGGTTGTGAGGCAGTATAACACATGATCCTCACAACTTGAGAGTGCAGGTTGTGAAGCAGTATAACACATGATCTTCACAACTTGAGAGTGCAGGTTGTGAAGCAGTATAACACATGATCTTCACAACTTGAGAGTGCAGGTTGTGAGGCAGTATAACACATGATCTTCACAACTTGAGAGTGCAGGTTGTGAAGCAGTATAACACATGATCCTCACAACTTGAGAGTGCAGGTTGTGAGGCAGTATAACACATGATCTTCACAACTTGAGAGTGCAGGTTGAGAAGCAGTATAACACATGATCTTCACAACTTAAGAGTGCAGGTTGTGAGGCAGTATAACACATGATCCTCACAACTTGAGAGTGCAGGTTGTGAAGCAGTATAACACATGATCTTCACAACTTGAGAGTGCAGGTTGTGAAGCAGTATAACACATGATCTTCACAACTTGAGAGTGCAGGTTGTGAAGCAGTATAACACATGATCTTCACAACTTGAGAGTGCAGGTTGTGAAGCAGTATAACACATGATCTTCACAACTTGAGAGTGCAGGTTGAGAAGCAGTATAACACATGATCTTCACAACTTGAGAGTGCAGGTTGTGAAGCAGTATAACACATGATCTTCACAACTTGAGAGTGCAGGTTGTGAAGCAGTATAACACATGATCTTCACAACTTGAGAGTGCAGGTTGTGAAGCAGTATAACACATGATCTTCACAACTTGAGAGTGCAGGTTGTGAAGCAGTATAACACATGATCTTCACAACTTGAGAGTGCAGGTTGTGAAGCAGTATAACACATGATCTTCACAACTTGAGAGTGCAGGTTGAGAAGCAGTATAACACATGATCTTCACAACTTGAGAGTGCAGGTTGTGAAGCAGTATAACACATGATCCTCACAACTTGAGAGTGCAGGTTGTGAAGCAGTATAACACATGATCTTCACAACTTGAGAGTGCAGGTTGTGAAGCAGTATAACACATGATCTTCACAACTTGAGAGTGCAGGTTGTGAGGCAGTATAACACATGATCTTCACAACTTGAGAGTGCAGGTTGTGAAGCAGTATAACACATGATCTTCACAACTTGAGAGTGCAGGTTGTGAAGCAGTATAACACATGATCTTCACAAGATCCAAGATCCACATATTATGGACACATAGGCCACTAGCTGTTCGTTAACGCAAGATAGGAACATGCATGTTCATAATAGTGAGAGTATTAGAGTTATTGCACATTACAATATAGTCTGGACAATATAGTGGACATGTCACACCAGCCAGAGACTTGAATGTTACAATACAGTCAGTAGTTATGACTGACCACAACTTTACCGTCTCATCACATAATGTTACAATACAGTCAGTAGTTATGACTGACCACAACTTTACCGTCTCATCACATAATGTACTCATGATATTATGACCATCTGAACTGACCTGCTTCACAAAAGGAGATGGGTGATTATTGGTGCCTATACACCTGGACATGAGAAGAAAGATCATGAGAGGCAAGTGTTTTGGGAGCAGCTGAGTGAGTGTGTTAGTAGTTTTGATGCACGAGACCGGGTTATAGTGATGGGTGATTTGAATGCAAAGGTGAGTAATGTGGCAGTTGAGGGTATAATTGGTATACATGGGGTGTTAAATGTTGTAAATGGAAATGGTGAGGAGCTTGTAGATTTATGTGCTGAAAAAGGACTGATGATTGGGAATACCTGGTTTAAAAAGAGAGATATACATAAGCATACGTATGTAAGTAGGAGAGATGGCCAGAGAGCGTTATTGGATTACGTGTTAATTGACAGGCGTGCGAAAGAGAGACTTTTGGATGTTAATGTGCTGAAAGGTGCAAGTGGAGGGATGTCTGATCATTATCTTGTGGGGGCGAAGGTGAAGATTTGTTGAGGTTCTCAGAATAGAAGGGAAAATGTTCGAGTGAAGAGAGTGGTGAGAGTAAGTGAGCTTGGGAAGGAGACTTGTGTAAGGAAGTATCAGGAGAGACTGAGTACAGAATGCAAAAAGGTGAGAACAAAGGAGGTAAGGGGAGCGGGGTAGGAATGGCATGTATTTAGGAAAGCAGTGATGGATTGCGCAAAAGATGCTTGTGGCATGAGAAGCGTGGGAGGTGGGCAGATTAGAAAGGGTAGTGAATGGTGGGATGAAGAAGTAAGATTGTTAGTGAAAGAGAAGAGAGAGGCATTTGGACGATTTTTGCAGGGAAATAATGCAAATGAGTGGGAGATGTATAAAAGAAAGAAGCAGGAGATCAAGAGAAAGGTGCAAGAGGTGAAAAAGAGGGCAAGTGAGAGTTGGGGTGAGAGAGTATCATTATATTTTAGGGAGAATAACAAGATGTTTTGGAAGGAGGTAAATAAAGTGCGTAAGACAAGGGAGCAAATGGGAACTTCAGTGAAGGGGGTTAATGGGGAGGTGATAACAAGTAGTGGTGATGTAAGGAGATGGAGTGAGTATTTTGAAGGTTTGTTGAATGTGTTTGACGATAGAGTGGCAGATATAGGGTGTTTTGGTCGAGGTGATGTACAAAGTGAGAGGGTTAGGAAAATGATTTGGTAAACAGAGAAGAGGTAGTAAAAGCTTTGCGGAAGATGAAAGCCGGCAAGGCAACGGGGTTGGATGGTATTGCTGTGGAATTTATTAAAAAAGGGGGTGACTGTATTGTTGACTGGTTTGTAAGGTTATTTAATGTATGTATGACTCATTGTGAGGTGCCTGAGGATTGGCAGAATGCGTGCATAGTGCCACTGTACAAAGGCAAAGGGGTCAAAGGTGAGTGCTCAAATTACAGAAGTATAAGTTTGTTGAGTAATCCTAGTAAATCATATGGAAGGGTATTGATTGAGAGGGTGAAGGCATGTACAGAGCATCAGATTGGGGAAGAGCAGTGTGGTTTCAGAAGTGGTGGAGGATGTGTGGATCAGGTGTTTGCTTTGAAGAATGTATGTGAGAAATACTTAGAAAAGCAAATGGATTTGTATGTAGCATTTATGGATCTGGAGAAGGAATATGATAGAGTTGATAGAGATGCTCTGTGGAAGGTATTAAGAATATATGGCGTGGGAGGCAAGTTGTTAGAAGCAGTGAAAAGTTTTTATCGAGGATGTAAGGTATGTGTACTTGTAGGGAGAGGAAAGTGATTGGTTCTCAGTGAATGTAGGTTTGCGGCAAGAGTGTGTGATGTCTCCATGGTTGTTTAATTTGTTTATGGATGGGGTTGTTAGGGAGGTGAATGCAAGAGTTTTGGAAAGAGGGGCAAGTATGAAGTCTGTTGGGGATGAGAGAGCTTGGGAAGTGAGTCAGTTGTTGTTCGCTGATGATACAGCGCTGGTGGCTGATTCATGTGAGAAACTGCAGAAGCTGGTGACTGAGTTTGGAAAAGTATGTGAGAGAAGAAAGTTGAGAGTAAATGTGAATAAGAGCAAGGTTATTAGGTACAGTAGGGTTGAGGGTCAAGTCAATTGGGAGGTAAGTTTGAATGGAGAATAACTGAAGGATTTAGATATCTGGGAGTGGATTTGGCAGCGGATGGAACCATGGAAGCGGAAGTGAATCATGGGGTGGGGGAGGTGGCGAAAATTCTGGGAGCGTTGAAGAATGTGTGGAAGTCGAGAACATTATCTCGGAAAGCAAAAATGGCTATGTTTGAAGGAATAGTGGTTCCAACAATGTTGTATGGTTGCGAGGCGTGGGCTATGGATAGAGTTGTGCGCAGGAGTGTGGATGTGCTGGAAATGAGATGTTTGAGGAGAATATGTAGTGTGAGGTGGTTTGATCGAGTAAGTAATGTAAGGGTAAGAGAGATGTGTGGTAATAAAAAGAGTGTGGTTGAGAGAGCAGAAGAGGGTGTTTTGAAATGATTCGGTCACATGGAGAGAATGGGTGAGGAAAGATTGACCAAGGGGATATATGTGTCAAAGGTGGAGGGAACGAGGAGAAGTGGTAGACCAAATTGGAGGTGGAAAGATGGAGTGAAAAAGATTTTGAGTGATCGGGGCCTGAACATGCAGGAGGATGAAAGGCGTGCAAGGAATAGAGTGAATTGGAACGATGTGGTATACCGGGGTCGACGTGCTGTCAATGGATTGAACCAGGACATGTGAAGCGTCTGGGGTAAACCATGGGAAGTTCTGTGGGGCCTGGATGTGGAAAGGGAGCTGTGGTTTCGGTGCATTATTACATTACAGCTAGAGAATGAGTGTGAACGAATGGGGCCTTTGTTGTCTTTTCTTAGCGCTACCTCGTGCACATGAGGGGGAGGGGGTTGTTATTACGTGTGTGGCGGGGTGGCGATGGGAATGAATAAAGGCAGACAGTATGAATTATGTACACGTGTATGTATGTATATGTCTGTGTGTGTATGTACATGTATACGTTGAGATGCATAGGTTTGTATATTTGCGTGTGTGGACGTGTATATATATACATTTGTATATTGGGGGGGTTGGGCAATTCTTTCGTCTGTTTCCTTGCGCTACCTCGCTAACGTGGGAGACAGCGACAAAGCAAAATAAACATAAATAAATACAATATATATGGGGATAGGGGAGAAAGAATACTTCCCACGTATTCCCTGCGTGTCGTAGAAGGCGACTAAAAGGGAAGGGAGCGGGGGGCTGGAAATCCTCCCCTCTGGGTTTTTTTTAATTTTCCAAAAGAAGGAACAGAGAAGGGGGCCAGGTGAGGATATTCCCTCAAAGGCCCAGTCCTCTGTTCTTAACGCTACCTCGCTGTTGCGGGAGATGGCGAATAGTATGAATAATAAAGAAATAAAATATATATATATATATATATATATATATATATATATATATATATATATATATATATATATATATATATATATATATATATATATACATATATATATATATATATATATATATATATATATATATATATATATATATATATATATATATTTTTACTACCTCTTCTCTGTTTACCAAATCATTTTCCCTAACCCTCTCACTTTGCACACCACCTCGACCCAAACACCCTATATCTGCCACTCTGTCATCAGACACATTCAACAAACCTTCAAAATACTTATTCCATCTCCTTCTCACATCACCACTACTTGTTATCACCTCCCCATTTACGCCCTTCACTGAAGTTCCCATTTGCTCCCTTGTCTTACGCACCCTATTTACCTCCTTCCAGAACATCTTTTTATTCTCCCTAAAATTTACTGATAGTCTCTCACCCCAACTCTCATTTGCCCTTTTTTTCACCTCTTGCACCTTTCTCTTGACCTCCTGTCTCTTTCTTTTATACTTCTCCCACTCAATTGCATTTTTTCCCTGCAAAAATCGTCCAAATGCCTCTCTCTTCTCTTTCACTAATACTCTTACTTCTTCATCCCACCACTCACTACCCTTTCTAAACAGCCCACCTCCCACTCTTCTCATGCCACAAGCATCTTTTGCGCAATCCAAATGATTTGGTAAACAGAGAAGAGGTAGTAAAAGCTTTGCGGAAGATGAAAGCCGGCAAGGCAGCAGGTTTGGATGGTATTGCAGTGGAATTTATTAAAAAAGGGGGTGACTGTATTGTTGACTGGTTGGTAAGGTTATTTAATGTATGTATGACTCATGGTGAGGTGCCTGAGGATTGGCGGAATGCGTGCATAGTGCCATTGTACAAAGGCAAAGGGGATAAGAGTGAGTGCTCAAATTACAGAGGTATAAGTTTGTTGAGTATTCCTGGTAAATTATATGGGAGGGTATTGATTGAGAGGGTGAAGGCATGTACAGAGCATCAGATTGGGGAAGAGCAGTGTGGTTTCAGAAGTGGTAGAGGATGTGTGGATCAGGTGTTTGCTTTGAAGAATGTATGTGAGAAATACTTAGAAAAGCAAATGGATTTGTATATAGCATCTATGGATCTGGAGAAGGCATATGATAGAGTTGATAGAGATGCTCTGTGGAAGGTATTAAGAATATATGGTGTGGGAGGCAAGTTGTTAGAAGCAGTGAAAAGTTTTTATCGAGGATGTAAGGCATGTGTACGTGTAGGAAGAGAGGAAAGTGATTGGTTCTCAGTGAATGTAGGTTTGCGGCAGGGGTGTGTGATGTCTCCATGGTTGTTTAATTTGTTTATGGATGGGGTTGTTAGGGAGGTAAATGCAAGAGTCTTGGAAAGAGGGGCAAGTATGAAGTCTGTTGGGGATGAGAGAGCTTGGGAAGTGAGTCAGTTGTTGTTCGCTGATGATACAGCGCTGGTGGCGGATTCATGTGAGAAACTGCAGAAGCTGGTGACGGAGTTTGGTAAAGTGTGTGGAAGAAGAAAGTTAAGAGTAAATGTGAATAAGAGCAAGGTTATTAGGTACAGTAGGGTTGAGGGTCAAGTCAATTGGGAGGTGAGTTTGAATGGAGAAAAACTGGAGGAAGTGAAGTGTTTTAGATATCTGGGAGTGGATCTGTCAGCGGATGGAACCATGGAAGCGGAAGTGGATCATAGGGTGGGGGAGGGGGCGAAAATTTTGGGAGCCTTGAAAAATGTGTGGAAGTCGAGAACATTATCCCGGAAAGCAAAAATGGGTATGTTTGAAGGAATAGTAGTTCCAACAATGTTGTATGGTTGCGAGGCGTGGGCTATGGATAGAGTTGTGCGCAGGAGGATGGATGTGCTGGAAATGAGATGTTTGAGGACAATGTGTGGTGTGAGGTGGTTTGATCGAGTAAGTAACGTAAGGGTAAGAGAGATGTGTGGAAATAAAAAGAGCGTTGTTGAGAGAGCAGAAGAGGGTGTTTTGAAATGGTTTGGGCACATGGAGAGAATGAGTGAGGAAAGATTGACCAAGAGGATATATGTGTCGGAGGTGGAGGGAACGAGGAGAAGAGGGAGACCAAATTGGAGGTGGAAAGATGGAGTGAAAAGGATTTTGTGTGATCGGGGCCTGAACATGCAGGAGGGTGAAAGGAGGGCAAGGAATAGAGTGAATTGGAGCGATGTGGTATACAGGGGTTGACGTGCTGTCAGTGGATTGAATCAAGGCATGTGAAGCGTCCGGGGTAAACCATGGAAAGCTGTGTAGGTATGTATATTTCCGTGTGTGGACGTGTGTATGTACATGTGTATGGGGGGGGTTGGGCCATTTCTTTCGTCTGTTTCCTTGCGCTACCTCGCAAACGCGGGAGACAGCGACAAAGTCTAAAAAAAAAAAAAAAAAAAAAAAATATATATATATATATATATATATATATATATATATATATATATATAGGCGATGGGGGAGAAGGAATACTTCCCACTTATTCCCTGCGTGTCGTAGAAGGTGACTAAGAGGGGAGGGAGCGGGGGGCTGGAAATCCTCCCATCTCGTTTTTCTTTTTTTCCCAAAAGAAGGAACAGAGAAGGGGGGCCAGGTGAGGATATTCCCTCAAAGGCCCAGTCCTCTGTTCTTAAAGCTACCTCGCTAACGCGGGAAATGGCGAATACTTTGAAAAAAGAAATATATATATATATATATATATATATATATATATATATATATATATATATATATATATATATATATATATATATATATATATATATATATATATATATATATATATACATATATATATATATATATATATATATATATATATATATATATATATATATATATATATATATATATATATATATATATATGAAAAAGGACTGGTGATTGGGAATACCTGGTTTAAAAAGCGAGATATACATAAGTATACGTATGTAAGTAGGAGAGATGGCCAGTGAGCGTTATTGGATTACGTGTTAATTGACAGGTGCGCGAAAGAGAGACTTTTGGATGTTAATGTGCTGAGAGGTGCAACTGGAGGGATGTCTGATCATTATCTTGTGGAGGCTAAGGTGAAGATTTGTTTGGGTTTTCAGAAAAGAACAGTGAATATTGGGGTGAAGAGGGTGGTGAGAGTAAGTGAGCTTGGGAAGGAGACTTGTGTGAGGAAGTACCAGGAGAGACTGAGTACAGAATGGAAAAAGGTGAAAACAATGGAAGTAAGGGGAGTGGGGGAGGAATTGGATGTATTTAGGGAATCAGTGATGGATTGCGCAAGAGATGCTTGTGGCATGAGAAGAGTGGGAGGTGGGTTGATTAGAAAGGGTAGTGAGTGGTGGGATGAAGAAGTAAGAGTATTAGTGAAAGAGAAGAGAGAGGCATTTGGACGATTTTTGCAGGGAAATAATGAAATTGAGTGGGAGATGTATAAAAGAAAGAGACAGGAGGTCAAGAGAAAGGTGCAAGAGGTGAAAAAGAGGGCAAATAAGAGTTGGGGTGAGAGAGTATCATTAAATTTTAGGGAGAACAAAAAGATGTTCTGGAAGGAGGTAAATAAAGTGCGTAAGACAAGGGAGCAAATGGGAACTTCAGTGAAGGGCACAAATGGGGAGGTGATAACAAGTAGTGGTGATGTGAGAAGGAGGTGGAGTGAGTATTTTGAAGGTTTGTTGAATGTGTTTGATGATAGAGTGGCAGATATAGGGTGTTTTGGTCGAGGTGGCGTGCAAAGTGAGAGGGTTAGGGAAAATGATTTGGTAAACAGAGAAGAGGTAGTAAAAGCTTTGCGGAAGATGAAAGCCGGCAAGGCAGCAGGTTTGGATGGTATTGCAGTGGAATTTATTAAAAAAGAGGATGACTGTATTATTGACTAGTTGGTAAGGTTATTTAATGTATGTATGACTCATGGTGAGGTGCCAGAGGATTGGCGGAATGCGTGCATAGTGCCATTGTACAAAGGCAAAGGGGATAAGAGTGAGTGCTCAAATTACAGAGGTATAAGTTTGTTGAGTATTCCTGGTAAATTATATGGGAGGGTATTGATTGAGAGGGTGAAGGCATGTACAGAGCATCAGATTGGGGAAGAGCAGTGTGGTTTCAGAAGTGGTAGAGGATGTGTGGATCAGGTGTTTGCTTTGAAGAATGTATGAGAGAAATACTTAGAAAAGCAAATGGATTTGTATGTAGCATTTATGGATCTGGAGAAGGCATATGATAGAGTTGATAGAGATGCTCTGTGGAAGGTATTAAGAATATATGGTGTGGGAGGCAAGTTGTTAGAAGCAGTGAAAAGTTTTTATCGAGGATGTAAGGCATGTGTACGTGTAGGAAGAGAGGAAAGTGACTGGTTCTCAGTGAATGTAAGTTTGCGGCAGGGGTGTGTGATGTCTCCATGGTTGTTTAATTTGTTTATGGACGGGGTTGTTAGGGAGGTGAATGCAAGAGTTTTGGAAAGAGGGGCAAGTATGAAGTCTGTTGTGGATGAGGGAGCTTGGGAAGTGAGTCAGTTGTTGTTCGCTGATGATAGAGCGCTGGTGGCTGATTCATGTGAGAAACTGCAGAAGCTGGTGACTGAGTTTGGTAAAGTGTGTGAAAGAAGAAAGTTAAGAGTAAATGTGAATAAGAGCAAGGTTATTAGGTACAGTAGGGTTGAGGGTCAAGTCAATTGGGAGGTAATTTTGAATGGAGAAAAACTGGAGGAAGTGAAGTGTTTTAGATATCTGGGAGTGGATTTGGCAGCGGATGGAACCATGGAAGCGGAAGTGGATCATAGGGTGGGGGAGGGGGCGAAAATCCTGGGAGATTTGAAGAATGTGTGGAAGTCGAGAACATTATCTTGGAAATCAAAAATGGGTATGTTTGAAGGAATACCCGGTATACCACATCGATCCAATTCACTCTATTCCTTGCCCTCCTTTCACCCTCCTGCATGTTCAGGCCCCGATCACACAAAATCTTTTTCACTCCATCTTTCCACCTACAATTTGGTCTCCCACTTTTCCTCGTTCCCTCCACCTCCGACACATATATCCTCTTGGTCAATCTTTCCTCACTCATTCTCTCCATGTGCCCAAACCATTTCAAAACACCCTCTTCTGCTCTCTCAACCACGCTCTTTTTATTTCCACACATCTCTCTTACCCTTACGTTACTTACTCGATCAAACCACCTCACACCACACATTGCCCTCAAACATCTCATTTCCAGCACATCCATCCTCCTGCGCACAACTCTATCCATAGCCCACGCCTCGCAGCCATACAACATTGTTGGAACCACTATTCCTTCAAACATATCCATTTTTGCTTTCCGAGATAATGTTCTCGACTTCCACACATTCTTCAAGGCTCCCAGAATTTTCGCCCCCTCCCCCACCCAATGATCCACTTCCGTTTCCATGGTTCCATCCGCTGCCAGATCCACTCCCAGATATCTAAAACTCTTTACTTCCTCCAGTTTTTCTCCATTCAAACTTACCTCCCAATTGACTTGACCCTCAACCCTACTGTACCTAATAACCTTGCTCTTATTCACATTTACTCTTAACTTTCTTCTTTCACACACTTTACCAAACTCAGTCACCAGCTTCTGCAGTTTCTCACATGAATCAGCCACCAGCGCTCTATCATCAGCGAACAACAACTGACTCACTTCCCAAGCTCCCTCACTCACAACAGACTTCATACTTGCCCCTCTTTCCATAACTCTTGCATTCACCTCCCTAACAACCCCGTCCATAAACAAATTAAACAACCATGGAGACATCACACACCCCTGCCGCAAACCTACATTCACTGAGAACCAATCACTTTCCTCTCTTCCTACACGTACACATGCCTTACATCCTCGATAAAAACTTTTCACTGCTTCTAACAACTTGCCTCCCACACCATATATTCTTAATACCTTCCACAGAGCATCTCTATCAACTCTATCATATGCCTTCTCCAGATCCATAAATGCTACATACAAATCCATTTGCTTTTCTAAGTATTTCTCACATACATTCTTCAAAGCAAACACCTGATCCGCACATCCTCAACCACTTCTGAAACCACACTGCTCTTCCCCAATCTGATGCTCTGTACATGCCTTCACCCTCTCAATCAATACCCTCCCATATAATTTACCA
Organism: Panulirus ornatus; assembly: GCF_036320965.1. Taxonomy (NCBI): domain Eukaryota; kingdom Metazoa; phylum Arthropoda; class Malacostraca; order Decapoda; family Palinuridae; genus Panulirus; species Panulirus ornatus. The sequence continues at coordinate 25,571,444 of NC_092252.1, read as the reverse complement.
GGAATACTAAACAAACTTATACCTCTGTAATTTGAGCACTCACTCTTATCCCCTTTGCCTTTGTACAATGGCACTATGCACGCATTCCGCCAATCCTCAGGCACCTCACCATGAGTCATACATACATTAAATAACCTTACAAACCAGTCAATAATACAGTCACCCCCTTTTTTAATAAATTCCACTGCAATACCATCCAAACCTGCTGCCTTGCCGGCTTTCATCTTCCGCAAAGCTTTTACTACCTCCTCTCTGTTTACCAAATCATTTTCCCTAACCCTCTCACTTTGCACACCACCTCGACCAAAACACCCTATATCTGCCACTCTATCATCAAACACATTCAACAAACCTTCAAAATACTCACTCCATCTCCTTCTCACATCACCACTACTTGTTATCACCTCCCCATTTGTGCCCTTCACTGAAGTTCCCATTTGCTCCCTTGTCTTACGCACTTTATTTACCTCCTTCCAGAACATCTTTTTATTCTCCCTAAAATTTAATGATACTCTCTCACCCCAACTCTCATTTGCCCCCTTTTTCACCTCTTGCACCTTTCTCTTGACCTCCTGTCTCTTTCTTTTATACATCTCCCACTCAATTGCATTTTTTCCCTGCAAAAATCGTCCAAATGCCTCTTTCTTCTCTTTCACTAATAATCTTACTTCTTCATCCCACCACTCACTACACTTTCTAATCAACCCACCTCCCACTCTTCTCATGCCACAAGCATCTTTTGCGCAATCCATCACTGATTCCCTAAATACATCCCATTCCTCCCCCACTCCCCTTACTTCCATTGTTCTCACCTTTTTCCATTCTGTACTCAGTCTCTCCTGGTACTTCCTCACACAAGTCTCCTTCCCAAGCTCACTTACTCTCACCACCCTCTTCACCCCAACATTCACTGTTCTTTTCTGAAAACCCATACTAATCTTCCCCTTAGCCTCCACAAGATAATTATCAGACATCCCTCCAGTTGCACCTCTCAGCACATTAACATCCAAAAGTCTCTCTTTCGCGCGCCTGTCAATTAACACGTAATCCAATAACGCTCTCTGGCCATCTCTCCTACTTACATACGTATGCTTATATATATCTCGCTTTTTAAACCAGGTATTCCCAATCACCAGTCCTTTTTCAGCACATAAATCTACAAGGTCTTCACCATTTCCATTTACAACACTGAACACCCCATGTATACCAATTATTCCCTCAACTGTCTTATTACTCACCTTTGCATTCAAATCACCCATCACTATAACCCGGTCTCGTGCATCAAAACCACTAGCACACTCATTCAGCTGCTCCCAAAATACTTGCCTCTCATGATCTTTCTTCTCATACCCAGGTGCATATGCACCAATAATCACCCATCTCTCTCCATCAACTTTCAGTTTTACCCATATTAATCGAGAATTTACTTTCTTACATTCTATTCCATACTCCCGCAACTCCTGTTTCAGGAGTACTGCTACTCCTTCCCTTGCTCTTGTCCTCTCACTAACCCCTGACTTTACTCCCAAGACATTCCCAAACCACACTTCCCCTTTACCCTTGAGCTTCGTTTCACTCCGAGCCAAAACATCCAGGTTCCTTTCCTCAAACATACTACCTATCTCTCCTTTTTTCACATCTTGGTTACATCCACACACATTTAGACACCCCAGTCTGAGCCTTCGAGAAGGATGAGCACTCCCCGCGTGACTCCTTCTTCTGTTTCCTATTTTAGAAAGTTAAAAAAATACAAGGAGGGGAGGATTTCTGGCCCCCCGCTCCCGTCCCCTCTAGTCGTCTTCATATATATATTATCCCTGGGGATATGGGAGAAAGAATACTGCCCACGTATTCCCTGCGTGTCGTAGAAGGCGACTAAAAGGGAAGGGAGCGGGGGGCTGGAAATCCTCCCCTCTCTTTTTTTTTTTTTTCCAAAAGAAAGAACAGAGAAGGGGGCCAGGTGACGATATTCCCTCAAAGGCCCAGTCCTCTGTTCTTAACGCTACCTCGCTAATGCGGGAAATGGCGAATAGTTTGAAAGAAAAAAAAATTACATATATATATATATATATATATATATATATATATATATATATATATATATATATATATATATATATATATATATATATATTATTTATTATTTATTTTGCTTTGTCGCTGTCTCCCGCGTTAGCAAGGTAGCGCAAGGAAACATGAAAGAATGGCCCAACCCACCCACATCCACATGTATATACATACACGTCCACACACGCAAATATACATACTTATACATCTTAATGTACACATATATATACACACACAGACCTATCCATATATACACATATACATAATTCATACTGTCTGCCCACATTTATTCCCATCGCCACCTCGCCACACATGGAATACCATCCCCCTCCCCCCTCATGTGTGCGAGGTAGCGCTAGGAAATGACAACAAAGGCCCCATTCGTTCACACTCAGTCTCTAGCTGTCATGCAATAATGCACTGAAACCACAGCTCCCTTTCCACATCCAGGCCCCACAGAAATTTCCATGGTTTACCCCAGACGCTTCACATGTCCTGGTTCAATCCATTGACAGCACGTCGACCCCGGTATACCATATCGTTCCAATTCACTGTATTCCTTGCACGCCTTTCACCCTCCTGCATGTTCAGGCCCCGATCACTCAAAATCTTTTTCATTCCATCTTTCCACCTACAATTTGGTCTCCCACTTTTCCTCGTTCCCTCCACCTCTGACACATATATCCTCTTGGTCAATCTTTCCTCACTCATTCTCTCCATGTGACCAAACCATTTCAAAACACCCTCTTCTGCTCTCTCAACCACACTCTTTTTATTACCACACATCTCTCTTACCCTTACATTACTTACTCGATCAAACCACCTCACACCACATATTGTCCTCAAACATCTCATTTCCAGCACAGCCACCCTCCTGCGCACAACTCTATCCATAGCCCACGCCTCGCAACCATATAACATTGTTGGAACCACTATTCCTTCAAACATACCCATTTTTGCTCTCCGAGATAATGTTTGTGGTCAGTCATATCTATATCTATCTGTCTATCTATTTATCTATCTATCTATCTATCTATCTATCTATCTATCTATCTATATATATATATATATATATATATATATATGCAAATTTTTTTTTTTTTTTTTTTTTTTTGCCGCTGTCTCCCGCGTTTGCGAGGTAGCGCAAGGAAACAGACGAAAGAAATGGCCCAACCCACCCCCATACACATGCCTTGATTCAATCCACTGACAGCACGTCAACCCCGGTATAGCACATCGCTCCAATTCACTCTATTCTTTGCCCTCCTTTCACCCTCCTGCATGTTCAGGCCCCGATCACACAAAATCTTTTTCACTCCATCTTTCCACCTCCAATTTGGTCTCCCTCTTCTCCTTGTTCCCTCCACCTCCGACACATATATCCTCTTGGTCAATCTTTCCTCACTCATTCTCTCCATGTGACCAAACCATTTCAAAACACCCTCTTCTGCTCTCTCAACCACGCTCTTTTTATTTCCACACATCTCTCTTACCCTTACGTTACTTACTCGATCAAACCACCTCACACCACACATTGTCCTCAAACATCTCATTTCCAGCACATCCATCCTCCTGCGCACAACTCTATCCATAGTCCACGCCTCGCAACCATACAACATTGTTGGAACCACTATTCCTTCAAACATACCCATTTTTGCTTTCCGAGATAATGTTCTCGACTTCCACACATTCTTCAAGGCTCCCAGAATTTTCGCCCCCTCCCCCACCCTATGATCCACTTCCGCTTCCATGGTTCCATCCGCTGCCAGATCCACTCCCAGATATCTAAAACACTTCACTTCCTCCAGTTTTTCTCCATTCAAACTCACCTCCCAATTCAATTGACCCTCAACCCTACTGTACCTAATAACCTTGCTCTTATTCACATTTACTCTTAACTTTCTTCTTTCACACACTTTACCAAACTCAGTCACCAGCTTCTGCAGTTTCTCACATGAATCAGCCACCAGCGCTGTATCATCAGCGAACAACAACTGACTCACTTCCCAAGCTCTCTCATCCCCAACAGACTTCATACTTGCCCCTCTTTCCAAAACTCTTGCATTCACCTCCCTAACAACCCCATCCATAAACAAATTAAACAACCATGGAGACATCACGCATCCCTGCCGCAAACATACAGGCGCGCGAAAGAGAGACTTTTGGATGTTAATGTGCTGAGAGGTGCAACTGGAGGGATGTCTGATCATTATCTTGTGGAGGCTAAGGTGAAGATTTGTATGGGTTTTCAGAAAAGAAGATTGAATGTTGGGGTGAAGAGGGTGGTGAGAGTAAGTGAGCTTGGGAAGGAGACTTGTGTGAGGAAGTACCAGGAGAGACTGAGTACAGAATGGAAAAAGGTAAGAACAATGGAAGTAAGGGGAGTGGGGGAGGAATGGGATGTATTTAGGGAATCAGTGATGGATTGCGCAAAAGATGCTTGTGGAATGAGAAGAGTGGGAGGTGGGTTGATTAGAAAGGGTAGTGAGTGGTGGGATGAAGAAGTAAGAGTATTAGTGAAAGAGAAGAGAGAGGCATTTGGACGATTTTTGCAGGGAAAAAATGAAATTGAGTGGGAGACGTATAAAAGAAAGAGACAGGAGGTCAAGAGAAAGGTGCAAGAGGTGAAAAAAAGGGCAAATGAGAGTTGGGGTGAGAGAGTATCATTAAATTTTAGGGAGAATAAAAAGATGTTCTGGAAGGAGGTAAATAAAGTGCGTAAGACAAGGGAGCAAATGGGAACTTCAGTGAAGGGCGCAAATGGGGAGGTGATAACAAGTAGTGGTGATGTGAGAAGGAGATGGAGTGAGTATTTTGAAGGTTTGTTGAATGTGTTTGATGATAGAGTGGCAGATATAGGGTGTTTTGGTCGAGGTGGTGTGCAAAGTGCGAGGGTTAGGGAAAATGAGTTGGTAAACAGAGAAGAGGTAGTAAAAGCTTTGCGGAAGATGAAAGCCGGCAAGGCAGCAGGTTTGGATGGTATTGCAGTGGAATTTATTAAAAAAGGGGGTGACTGTATTGTTGACTGGTTGGTAAGGTTATTTAATGTATGTATGACTCATGGTGAGGTGCCTGAGGATTGGCGGAATGCGTGCATAGTGCCATTGTACAAAGGCAAAGGGGATAAGAGTGAATGCTCAAATTACAGAGGTATAAGTTTGTTGAGTATTCCTGGTAAATTATATGGGAGGGTATTGATTGAGAGGGTGAAGGCATGTACAGAGCATCAGATTGGGGAAGAGCAGTGTGGTTTCAGAAGTGGTAGAGGATGTGTGGATCAGGTGTTTGCTTTGAAGAATGTATGTGAGAAATACTTAGAAAAGCAAATGGATTTGTATGTAGCATTTATGGATCTGGAGAAGGCATATGATAGAGTTGATAGAGATGCTCTGTGGAAGGTATTAAGAATATATGGTGTGGGAGGCAAGTTGTTAGAAGCAGTGAAAAGTTTTTATCGAGGATGTAAGGCATGTGTACGTGTATGTAAATATATTATGATAATTAATACACTAGATTAATAATGTTTCATGTTAACAGTACTTGTAGTTTAGTCCCCGGTTATGACAACTTTGAAAATAAAACATATTTTCTCTTAATTTTTAATGAACTTACCAAATAACTGATGTATATTTCATTTGGTTGTTGATTGATATGAAATATATATTAGTATATAATGTTATTATAGTACGTAGTGCATATAGTGCGTATCCCTCCAGCTCACAACATGACCAAATATTTATATTTCTCACAATATGGTAAGTACGAAGTTGTATTTCTCACAATATGGTAAGTATGAAGTTGTATTATGATACTAGTTGTAGGAATCATCAATACAGATGTTATGAGACGAGGGAAATACAACTCCCAACTTGAACTAAATGGTTATTTTGCCGACGAATTGGCAACAGTAGGTATTTTGCCGAGGATTAGCTTCTTGTATTATTATATTTGTTATTTTGATAGAAAAAAAGTATTATCAGATGATAAGAATATACACATGTCAATAGTCAATGTCAGCACTGTGGTTATGGAAGATCCCACATTAAAATAATCAAGAAAATCGTACATAATGGTAGCAACTTCTAACATTAAACTTCTGTGATATATAACAACCTATTATTATAAAGTCACATTAGGGACAATTACTGATTTATCATAGTGAAATGATTTATCAAATGGTAATTATGATGAATGATACTGTATGATCTTAGTCCAATTGTTCACATGGCATTATGATCACGTGACTCATACAATGTTCACTTTATGAGGTCAGTTATTTCAACTCCAAATACGAGATCAATCTGGGGAAATGGCTAGTTTATCTTCCTCATTAATGATGAGAAAATATTCAGATTATTGGATAGTGTGCATCTTATAATTTATTAGTTGCCTGTCACATTTCATTATAATATATTAGTTGCCTGTCATTTCATTATAAGTTATTACTTGGCTGTCACATTTCATTATAAGTTATTAGTTGGCTGTCACATTTCATTATAAGTTATTAGTTGGCTGTCACATTTCATTATAAGTTATCAGTTGGCTGTCACATTTCATTATAAGTTATTACTTGGCTGTCACATTTCATTAAGTTATTAGTTGGCTGTCACATTTCATTATAAGTTATCAGTTGGCTGTCACATTTCATTATAATTTATAAGTTGCCTGTCACATTTCATTATAAGTTATTACTTGGCTGTCACATTTCATTACAAGTTATTACTTGGCTGTCACATTTCATTATAATTTATTAGTTGGCTGTCACATTTCATTATAAGTTATTACTTGGCTGTCACATTTCATTATAAGTTATTAGTTGGCTGTCACATTTCATTATAAGTTATTAGTTGGCTGTCACATTTCATTATAAGTTATTAGTTGCCTGTCACATTTCATTATAAGTTATTAGTTGCCTGTCACATTTCATTATAAGTTATTACTTGGCTGTCACATTTCATTATAAGTTATTAGTTGGCTGTCACATTTCATTATAAGTTATTACTTGGCTGTCACATTTCATTGTAATTTATTACTTGGCTGTCACATTTCATTGTAATTTATTAGTTGGCTGTCACATTTCATTATAAGTTATTACTTGGCTGTCACATTTCATTGTAATTTATTAGTTGGCTGTCACATTTCATTATAAGTTATTAGTTGACTGTCACATTTCATAATAAGTTATTAGTTGGCTGTCACATTTCATTATAAGTTATTAGTTGCCTGTCACATTTCATTATAAGTTATTACTTGGCTGTCACATTTCATTGTAATTTATTAGTTGGCTGTCACATTTAATTATAAGTTATTAGTTGGCTGTCACATTTCATAATAAGTTATTAGTTGGCTGTCACATTTCATTATAATTTATTAGTTGGTTGTCACATTTCCTTATAAGTTATTAGTTGGCTGTCACATTTCATTAGTGTTCCTAGATAACAACTTGCTCTCTACTTGTAATACACTATGTTTTCTTTAAGGAAATACCAAAATGCTATTATAATGAAATTTGTAGCTTTTATTATATTAATGAGGAGGGTTATGAAGGATCAGGTTGTGAGGAGGGTTATGAAGGATCAGGTAGAGGAGGGTTATGAAGGATCAGGTAGTGAGGAGGGTTATGAAGGATCAGGTTGTGAGGAGGGTTATGAAGGATCAGGTAGAGGAGGGTTATGAAGGATCAGGTAGTGAGGAGGGTTATGAAGGATCAGGTAGTGAGGAGGGCTATGAAGGATCAGGTAAGGAGGAGGGTTATGAAGGATCAGGTAATGAGGAGGATTATGAAGGATCAGGTAGTGAGGAGGGTTATGAAGGATCAGATTGTGAGGAGGGTTATGAAGGATCAGGTAGTGAGGAGGGTTATGAAGGATCAGGTAGTGAGGAGGGTTATGAAGGATCATGTAGTGAGGGGGGTTATGAAGGACCAGGTAATGAGGAGGGTTATGAAGGACCAGGTAATGAGGAGGGTTATGAAGGATCAGGTAATGAGGAGGATTATGAAGGATCAGGTAGTGAGGAGGATTATGAAGGATCAGGTAATGAGGAGGGTTATGAAGGATCAGGTAGTGAGGAGGGTTCTGAAGGATCAGATTGTGAGGAGGGTTATGAAGGATCAGGTAGTGAGAGGATTATGAAGGATCATGTAGTGAGGAGGGTTATGAAGGACCAGGTAATGAGGAGGGTTATGAAGGATCAGATAATGACGAGGGTTATGAAGACCAGGTAATGAGGAGGGTTATGAAGGATCAGGTAGTGAGGAGGGTTTTGAAGGATCAGGTAATGAGGAGGGTTATGAAGGATCAGATAATGACGAGGGTTATGAAGGGGGTTATGAAGGATCAGGTAGTGAGGAGGTTATGAAGGATCAGGTATGAGGAGGGTTATGAAGGATCAGTTATGAGGAGGGTTATGAAGGACAGGTAATGATTAATGGTAGAGGGTTATGAAGGATCAGGTATGAGGATGGGATTATGAAGGTCAGTAATGAGGAGGGTTATGAAGGATCAGGTAATGAGGAGGGTTATGAAGGATCAGGTAATGAGGAGGGTTATGAAGGATCAGGTAATGAGGAGGGTTATGAAGGATCAGGTAATGAGGAGGGTTATGAAGGATCAGGTATGAGGAGGGTTATGAAGGATCAGGTATGAGGAGGGTTATGAAGGATCAGGTAATGAGGAAGGTTATGAAAGATCAGGTAATTAGGAGGGTTATGAAGGATCAGGTAGTGAGGAGGTTATGAAGGATCAGGTAGTAAGGAGGGTTATGAAGGATCAGGTAATGAGGAGGTTATGAAGGATCAGGTATGAGGAAGGTTATGAAAGATCAGGTAATTAGGAGGGTTATGAAGGATCAGGTAATGAGGAAGGTTATGAAGGGTCAGGTTATGAGGAGGGTTATGAAGGATCAGGTATAAGAGTGAGGGTTATGAAGGATCAGGTAATGAGGAGGTTATGAAGGATCAGAGTTGATGTAGGAGGGTTATGAAGGATCAGGTAAGGTTGAGGAGGTTAGGGAGAAGGATCAGGTAATGAGGAGGGTTATGAAGGATCAGGTAATGAGGAGGGTTATGAAGGATCAGGTAATGAGGAGGTTGGTTATAAAGGATCCAGGTAGTGAGGAAGGTTATGAAGGATCAGGTAATGAGAGGGTTATGAAGGACCGGTAATGAGGAGGGTTATGAAGGATCAGGTATGAGGAGGGTTTGTAAGGATCAGGTATGAGGAGGGTTATGAAGGATCAGGTATGAGGAGGGTTATGAGGATCAGGTAATGAGGAGGGTTATGAAGGATCAGGTTGAGAGGTGGTTATGAAGGATCAGGTGATGAGGAAGGTTATGAAGGATCAGATAATGAAGGAGGGTTATGAAGGATCAGATAATGAGGAGAGTTATGAAGGGTCGGTTAGAGGAGGGTTATGAAGGATCAGGTAATGAGGAGGGTTATGAAGGATCAGGTATTGAGGAAGGTTATGAAAGATCAGGTAATTAGGAGGGTTATGAAGGATCAGATAATGAGGAGAGTTATGAAGGGTCGGTTAGAGGAGGGTTATGAAGGATCAGGTAATGAGGAGGGTTATGAAGGATCAGGTATTGAGGAAGGTTATGAAAGATCAGGTAATTAGGAGGGTTATGAAGGATCAGATAATGAGGAGAGTTATGAAGGGTCGGTTAGAGGAGGGTTATGAAGGATCAGGTAATGAGGAGGGTTATGAAGGATCAGGTATTGAGGAAGGTTATGAAAGATCAGGTAATTAGGAGGGTTATGAAGGATCGGATAATGAGGAGGGTTATGAAGGGTCAGTTAGAGGAGGGTTATGAAGGATCAGGTAATGAGGAGGGTTATGAAGGATCAGGTAATGAGGAGGGTTATGAAAGATCAGGTGATGAGGAGGGTTATGAAGGATCAGGTAGTGAGGAGGGTTATGAAAGATCAGGTGATGAGGAGGGTTATAAAGGATCAGGTAGTGAGGATTATGAAGACCTGGTAATGAGGAAGGTTGTGTTATAAAGGACCAGGTAGTGAAGAAGGTTATGAAGGTTAAAGTAATGAAGAGGGTTATGAAGGACCTGGTAATGAGGAGGGTTATGAAGGATCAGGTAGTTAGGAAGGTTGTGTTAAACCAGGTATTGAGGAGGGTTATAAAGGTTCAGGTTGTTAGGAGGGTTATGGTGGACTAGGTAATGAGGAGGGTTATGAAGGAATAGGTTGTGAGGATGGTTAGGAAGGATCAGGTAGTGAGGGGGGTTATGAAGGATCAGGTAGTAAGGAGAATTACGAAGGATCAGGTAGTTAGGAAGGTTATGAAGATTGAAGTGGTGGAGAGGGTTATGAAGGACTAGGAAATGAGGAAGGTTAAGAAGAATCAGGTAATGAAGAGGGTTATGAAGGATCAGGTAGTGAGGAGGGTTATGAAGGATCAGGTAGTAAAGAGGGTTATGATTGACAGGTAATGAGGAGGGTTATGAAGGAATTATATAATAAGAAGGGTTATGAAGGGACAGGTATTGAGGAGGGTTATGAGGGATCAGGTAGTGGGGGGGTGTTATGAAGGATCAGGTAGTTAGGAAGGTTATGATGGACCAGGTAATGAGGAGGGTTATGAAGGATTAGGCTGTGAGGAGGGTTATGAAGTAATCAGGTAGTGAGGAGGATCATGAAGGATCAGGTAGTTATGAGGGTTATGCTGAATCAGGTAATGAGGAGGTTTTTGAAGAATCAGGTTGTGAGGAGTGTTATGAAGAATCAGGTGGTGAGGAGGGTTATGAAGGATTAGGTAATGAGGAGGGTTATGAAAGATTAGGTAATGAGGAGGGTTATGAAGGATCACGTAATGAGGAGGGTTATGAAGGATCAGGTAATGAGGAGGGTTTTGAAGGATCATTTAATGAGGAGGGTTATGAAGGATCAGATAGTGAAGAGGGTTATGAAGGATCAGGTAGTAAGGAGAGTTATGATTGACCAGGTAATGAGGAGGGTTATGAAGGAATTATATAATAAGAAGGGTTATGAAGGGACAGATATTGAGGAGGGTTATGAGGGATCAGGTAGTGAGGGGGGTTATGAAGGATCAGGTAGTGAGGAGGGTTATGAAGGATCAGGTAGTGAGGAGGGTTATGAAGGATCAGGTAAAGAGGAGGTTTATGAAGGATCAGGTAATGAGGAGGGTTATGAAGGATCAGGTAGTAATGAGGGTTATGAAGGACCAGGTAATAAGGAGGGTTATGAAGGATCAGGTAATGAGGAGGATTATGAAGGATCAGGTAGTGAGGAGGGTTATAAAGGATCATGTAGTGAGGAGAGTTATGAAGGACCAGGTAATGAGGAGGGTTATGAAGGACCAGGTAATGAGGAGGGTTATGAAGGATCAGGTAATGAGGAGGGTTGTGAAGGACCAGGTAATGAGGAGGGTTATGAAGGATCAGGAAATGAGGTTTATGAAGGATCAGGTAGTGAGAAGGGTTAAGAAGGATCATGTAGTGAGGTTTATGAAGGATGATGTAATAAGGAGGGTTATGAAGGATCAGTTAGAAGAGGGTTATGAAGGATCAGGTAGTTAGGAGGGTTATGAAGAATCAGTTAATGAGGAGGGTTATGAAGGATCAGGAGGAAAAGGGTTTTGAAGGACTCTTCAGTGAGGATGATTATGAAGGATAAGGTAATGTGTAGGGTTATGAAAATCAGGTAATGAGGAGGTTTATGAAGGATCAGGTAGTAAGGAGGGTTATGAAGGATCAGGTAATGAGGAGGGTTATGAAGGATCAGGTAATGAGGAGGGTTATGAAGTATCAGGTAGTGAGGAGGGTTATGAAGGATCAGGTAGTAAGGAGGTTTATGAAGGACCAGGTAATGAGGAGGGTTATGAAGGATCAGGTAAAGAGGAGGTTTATGAAGGATCAGGTAATGAGGAGGGTTATGAAGGATCAGGTAGTAATGAGGGTTATGAAGGACCAGGTAATAAGGAGGGTTATGAAGGATCAGGTAATGAGGAGGATTATGAAGGATCAGGTAGTGAGGAGGGTTATGAAGGATCAGGTAGTGAGGAAGGTTATGAAGGATTAGGAAGAGGAGATTTATGAAGGATCAGGCAATGAGGAGGGTTATGAAGGATCAGGTAATGAGGAGGGTTATGAAGGATGATGTAATTTGGAGGGTTATGAAGGATCAGGTATTGAGGAGGATTATGAAGGATAAGGTAATGAGGAGGGTTATGATTAATCAGGTAATGAATAGGGTTATGAAGGATCAGGTAATGCGGAGGTTTATGAAGGATCAGGTAATGAGGAGGGTTATGAAGGATCAGGTAATCCGGAGGTTTATGAAGGATCAGGTAATGAGGAGGGTTATGAAGTTTCTGGTAATGAGTAGAATTATGAAGGATCAGTTAATGAGGAAGTTTATGAAGGATCAGGTAATGAGAAGGGTTATGAAGGATCAGGAAGAGGAGGTTTATGAAGGATCAGGCAATGAGGAGGGTTATGAAGGACCAAGTAGTGAGGAGGGTTATGAAGGATCAGGTAGTGAGGAAGGTTGTGAAGGGTCAGGTAGCGAGGTAGCATAAGGAAACAGATGAAAGAATGGCCGAACCCACCCACATATACATGTATATACATAAATGTCCACACACACACATATACATACCTCTACATTTCAACGTTGACATATGTATTCGTAGAGATATTCATATAAACACATGTACATAATTCATACTTGCTGCCTTTATTCATTCCCTTCGCCATCCCACCACACATGAAATGACAACCCCCTTCCCCTGCAAGTGCGTGAGGTAGCGCTAGGAAAAGACAACAAAGGCCACTTTCATTCACACTCAGTCTCTAGCTGTCATGTATAATGCTCCAAAACCACAGGTCCCTTTCCACATCCAGGCCTCACAAAACTTTCCATGGTTTATCCCAGACGCTTCACATGCCCTGGTTCAATCCATTGACAGCACGTCGACCCCGGTATACCACATCGTTCCAATTCACTCTATTCCTTTTCCTTGCACGCCTTTCACCCTCCAGCATGTTCAGGCCCCGATCACTCAAAATCTTTTTCACTCCATCCTTCCACCTCCTATTGGTCTCCCACTTCTCCTCGTTCCCTCTACCTTTGACAAATATATCCTCTTTGTCAATCTTTCCTCACTCATTCTCTCCATGTGACCAAACCATTTCAATACACCCTCTTTTACTCTCTCAACCACACTCTTTTTATTACCACACATCTCTCTTAACCTTTCATTACTTACTCGATCAAAGCACCTCACTCCACATATTTTCCTCAAACATCTCATTTCCAACACATCCACCCTCCTCAGCACAACTCTGTGTATAGCCCACGCCTTGCAACCATATAACATTGTTGGCACCACTATTCCTTGAAACATACCTATTTTTGCCTTTCGAGATAATGTTCTCGCCTTCCACACATCTTTTAACGCTCCCAGAGCTTTCACCCCCCTCCCTCACTCTGTGATTCACTTCTGCTTCCATGGTTCCATCTGCTGCCAAATCCACTCCCAGATATCTAAAACAATTCACTTCCTCCAGTCTTTCTCCATTCAAACTTACCTCCCAATTGACTTGTCCCTCTACCCTACTGTACCTGATAACCTTGCTCTTGTTCACATTTACTCTCAGCTTTCTTCTTTCACACACTGTACGAAACTCAGTCACCAGCTTCTGCAATTGCTCACCAGAATCAGCCACCAGCACTGTATCATCAGCAAACAACAACTGACTCACTTCCCAAGCCCTCTCATCCACAACAGACTGCATACTTGCCCCTTTCTCTAAAACTCTTGCATTCACCTCCCTAACAACCCCATCCATAAACAAATTAAACAACCATGGAGACATCATGCACCCCCACCGCAAACTAACATTCACTGAGAACCAGTCACTTTCCTCTCTTCCAACTCATACACATGCCTTACATCCTTGATATAAACTTTTCACTGCTTCCAGCAACATGCTTCCCCACCATATATTATTAATACCTTCCACAGAGCATCTCTATCAACTCTGTCATAGTAGTATCCTAGATGAATTTAAGAACAATCTTGATAAATACTTTGTTTGGAATCCAAAATTGACATTATTCATACCTCCTTAGTTACATGAAAAGTTTACAGTATTTTTCTCTTTGAAATGTTTATATTTGTCTTTGTACTCTTACCGCACCAACCTGTGGGTTTCTAATATCTTCTTTCATCAGAAAGAGCTTCAAAAGGACCCAATGGTCTGTTGCTGTTTGAATTCCTTTGTATTCCTTAAAAATGCACCAGTACACCCAACAGAGGATATTTTGACCAGTGGGGATGATTGTATCATGATAATGTACCTGTTCACAAGTATAACCCCAGTCTTGCAACTGAAGGAAGAGGAGGTCATAGTGGCCTTCAAGAGGCATCCTATCACAGGATGCTGGATGATTGTCTGCTCATTGAGGCAGTGCCTCTGGAGGGAGAAGAGGACATAAGGAGAGATCACTGGAACATCTGAAGGGATACAGTCTCCATAACTGTCTGATTTGAAAACCAGGTGGAATGTAGTTAACACCAGAATTTTCATCAGTGCATAGAAGATATGTTTGTGTTGTGGCTAGAGCTCCAGGCTTCAAGGGTGTCAACTTCAAGAAGCACAACAACCTCTTCCACAGTGCTGGTGAGCATTGAGGTGCTGGCTGCCAATGTGCAAGACTAGATAGAGGTGGATAGCAGTGACCTAGGCTAGGACAGGTAGACTGAAGATAAATTTTTTTTTGCTGGTAACATGGCTTTAATAAGCATGTCATTTGAGGAGGAGGGTAAGGAGAGTTGACTGTTCATAAAGCTGTTAACTGTAAGGGACAACTGGATAATGTTATCAGCTTCATGTATTAGTCAAAGGATACTTCCTTCCAACCCTTCTCTGTAGTGCTGTGAAGTATGCCATTCATGAAAATATGCTTCCAAACATAGGGAGATCCAGGATTTCTTTAATCCTTCCATTGCTCATTCTCTCTAAGAAGGTACTGTAATTCCTACATGCACAGAAAAAAAGAAAATCCCACAAATTTTTTCCTTCCACAGTATCTTGGTACCAGATATTGTTGAAGAAAGTACCTAGGAAAGTACAATAGTACACTTTTCTCCATATTGGTAAGATAGGGTGTTGAAGTGACAAATGGCAGTCTTTGGTGGTGGCACAGATCCTCATTGAGTAGGTCATTATGTGTCAATTATGGATGTTTATCTTGGTGAGATTTCATTCTACATACACCTAAACCCTTTACATTAGTTTTTCCTGCAAGGTATGAGATCACACATCCTCTGCATATCATTTACATATTCATTACATAATTGACATTTTTTTATATTTCATAGTGTTGCCTTTCCTTCCATAGTATTGCTAACCACAATTTTGAGCATACACAGTTAGAATTATGTACACCATTTTACCAACCATGACATCATATTTAACTAAGAGTATCCACAGTTTTCCAAAATATCATCAAAGGTTTTCTGTGTGTTGGGCAAGTGTTGCACAACCATGACTGGCTTGACTGTTGTTGCTAGAAGGAATCAGTAGAAATATTTTAACCAAGTTTGCTGGGGGCCAGCATTGAGTCAGCCTTATGTGCAGCATAGGTAGTTGGGTAATTTGTAAGAGGTTAGGGGTGTGAAATACTGTCAGTATGGTATTACTTCACAATTATCTACAACATTCCTTTATACTTCATAGAATGAAAGTGTTTTTGAAGTATTTATTCATTACCCTACAGTTTTTTGTCTATCTGTCTATATAGCTTATGCCTGTTCCCTCTGGGAACCCCCATTAAGGGGCTGGACACAGCAAAAGTCTCCAATTATCGCTGTCTGTACATGCCTCCCTCGCATACACAATTCCACACATTCTTTTACCATTTTTCTTCCTCCAGTATTCTTCCAGTTTATTTCCCTATATCACAAGTGGTCTTCCTCTTGTGCTAACTCCTTTAATCATACTATCATATACTCTTCTTGTAAATTCTTTGTCTTGCATTCTTCCGATGTATCCAAACCACCTCAAAGTATTACATTAGGCCCACTCTACTACTCAATTCATTCCCTTTCCAATTCATGCTATAATGAATCTCTCATACACCTCCTAATTTCTTTCTTTAATTTATTTAGTTGTAACACATTCTCCTATCAAGTAGCTCATTTACACAGCCTGATTTCTTGACCTCTGTGACTCATTCCATGTCCATTATTCAGCTGCATAGGTCAGGGTCGGGAGGACTTTGCTATCCCTTAATCTTTTCTTCTATTCCATTCTTACACACCTAGCCTTCACTGTTCTATTGAGGGACCTGATAACTCTTCTATTTTATACTGCTCTCCTCCTATCCCTTGACATCATCAAACTTACCCAAGATAGCTCCAAAATACTTATATTCTGTCACCTTTTGCAATCTTATGCCCTTCATTTATGTAACATAGTTTAGTCACTTTCTTCTCCACCATGTAGGGCATTGCAAAATCTTTACTTTCACTCTTTTTCCCTTGAAACAACATTCTTTACTCTTACTCATATTTACCTTCAGTTGCCTATACATAAACACATCATAAAGCATACTTACAACATTCTGCAACTCTTCTTCACTCAGCAATCAACACAGTAACATTAGCAAACAGGCTTGTCACTAGCCACCATAGCTCACCACCACAATCCATTTCTGCACCCTCTTTCCCTAGTTTTGCTTATATCTGTCTTATTACTCCATCCATATATATGTTAAGACCTCAAGATGACATCACGCAGCCCTGCCTTGCACCCACACATACCAGAAATTTCTCTCAGCTCACCATCTTCTCTTACCTATGGATTTACTTCCTATAGAAAGCTTTCGCAACATCCAACAGTTGTTTCCCTATGCCATACATGCTTAGCACATCCCATAAAGCATTCCATTCAACTTTGACAAACACTTTTTCCAGATCCATAAAAGCTTCTTAGAGCCTCTTACCTTTTGCTAGACACTTTTTCATAATAATTCTTACTGCTACTTATCTAACTATCCATGTGTTTGACACCTGTTCTGTGTGGGAACTCTCATCAAGGGGGTGGCCATAGCAAAAGAGTCTCCACATATCCCAGTCCTTACTTGCCTCCCTCGTATACACCAGTCCATACAGTCTTCCACCATTTCTCTCCTTCCAGTACTCTTCCATTCTGTTTGCCCATGTCATGAGTGGTCTTCTCACGTCAATCTCTTTAATATTGCTGTCACATTCTCTCCCTGTACACTCCCCATCTTGCATTCTTTCCTTATTTCCAAACCACTTTAAAGTATTATGTTACACCCACTCTACCACTCCACAATTCATTCCCTTTTCATTCTCTTCCATACCCCATCTCTCATACACCTCATTTCTTTTTTTTTGTTCCATCTAGTCATAGCACATCCTCCTCTCAAACAGCTCATTATCACAACCTGGATTTTTGATTTCTTTGACTTATTCCATGCCCATGCCGTAGCTGCTCAGGTCAGGTTTGGGAAGATTAGGCTGTCACTTGGTCCTTTCGTCATGTTCATACTTACACCTCTACACTTTAGGAACCAATGACTTCTGCCATGGACTTCTGTCTCCCGTACCTCCGTACATGTCACCAAACTTGCTTCTGATAGATCCTAAGTAATTAGATTTTGTCACCCTTTTCAGTTTTTCTTCTGCCATATGTTTAACATAATTTAGCACACTTTCATCTTTCACTCTTAGGGATTACAAAATCTATACAGTACTTTCACTCTTTCCTCTATACTTTCACTTTTTCCTTTCAAACACCATTATTTTACTTTTTCTACTATTTACCTTTAATGACCTACAATTACACACATTAATTCCTCTACACTCTCAGCAAATAACACAGTATCATCTGCAAACAGGTTTATCATTAACCACCCCCTTTCCCTAGTTTTGCGTTCACTTCTCGTATCACACCATATATGTAAAAAGCCATGGTGACATCACGCAACCCTACCCCACACCCACATGTATGCCAATACTTTCACTCAACTCTCCATCCACTCTCATCCATGCATTTGCCCCTTTATGAAAGGCTTTCACACTGTCCAACAATCATCCACTCCTCCATGTATCCTTAACATCCCATAAAGCATTCCACTCACTTCTGTCATACGCTTTCTCCAGATCTATATAAGCTACACACAGTTTGTTGCCTTTTGCTAGGTACTTTTTCACACTCATTTTCACCACAAAAATTTGATCCACACACCTTTCCTAAAATCCCCCACACTCATTTGTTCTGCATTCAGTCACTTCCATCACTATCAGTCATCACTCTTGCATATACTTTTTGTGGTATACTTAAAAGACTGATTCCCGTACAATATCTACATACATCCTTTGCTCCTTTTCCTTTGGATAAAGGATTAATGATAATTTTCACCCAATCTTCAGGCACAACCTTCTTTTTCCATAATAAATGTCAAATGTATCCAATCTGCCACACTTTCTCCTTCATACTTCAGCATTTCAGTGGTAATCCCATCCACTCCAGGTGCCTTTCCCACCATCAGCCTCATTTTTGCCGTTGTTACTGTCTGTCTTGCTATAGGTCATTGCACTTTTTCCCCTTTCTTTCATCCTCTAAAGTCTATGCCCATGCATATAACAAGTGCTGACTGGACTTCTCCCTCATTCATCATTTCTTCAAATAATCTTCCCATCTTCCTTCCACTTCCTCTTTTTGATTCAGCAACTCCCCTTCCTTCCTTCTCCCATTAACATTTCTACTCTTACATCCACCTCTTTCCTATTTCACCTCCTTCCAGTAGAATTTCTTAATTTCCTTAAACTTTCACTCAACATTCTTCCAAAATCTTTATTTACTCTTTCTCTGCTTTCCTCTTTCAGCTTCTTAACATTCTGCTTACATATCTTTTATTCTTCCCTCCTACATTGCTGAACTTCCACTGTTACATTCCTTTCAAGCAATCTACCACATGTCTTTTTCTATTCTATCCGTCTGTCTATATCTCCGATGCCTGTTCCCTTTGGAAACTACCATTAAGGCAAAAGAGTCTCCACTTATTCCTTTCCTTATATGCCTTTGCATGTAAGGAGTGAGTGCTCAAATTGCTGAGGTATAAGTTTGTTGAGTATTCCTGGGAAATTATATGGGAGGGTATTGATTGAGAGGGTGAAAGCATGTACAGAGCATCAGATTGGGGAAGAGCAGTGTGGTTTCAGAAGTGGTAGAGGATGTGTGGATCAGGTGTTTGCTTTGAAAAATGTATGTGAGAAATACTTAGAAAAGCAAATGGATCTGGAAAATGCATATGATAGAGTTGATAGAGATTCTTTGTGGAAGGTATTAAGAATATATGGTGTGGGAGGTAGGTTGTTAGAAGCAGTGAAAA